>NW_026900876.1:0-23750 GCF_033783945.1 Neopsephotus bourkii
CTACTCGCATTCAGTCAGCTGATTGGAGCTAGCCCAGCTAGAGCCGCAGCCGGCACGCTACAGCGACCGCGAGCTTCTACCGAGATTAGGAAAATCAGAGGGGATAGCGCAGAGGCATCGCGATTCCCGACATTTCCCAACACTTCCGGATTCCCGAAGTTCCAGCAGCCCTTGCGAGAAAGCGGCTGACATGGCGGGGGGCGTTCCCACGGTGAACGGCGACCACTCCCCTGCCCCTTGACTTGAAAAAGCCTTTGAGAGGGCAGCGACGTCGCTGCCCACCAGGTGCAGGGAAGAACAGGTAGGTCGTTGTGCTGACCAATATGGTCGTCTCCAGAAAGAGAGCTAGCAGTAAGAGGGCTGTAGCAACTCAGACAGAGACCCCGGCACTAACCGTGGCTGTTCAGGTCTCTGGATGCAGGGAGTGCCAGAGCCTGCTACTGCCGGGGGAGGGAGGACAGCATTCCACCTGTGTGAGGTGTGAGCAGGTAGAAGATCTGCTTAGCTTGGTGGCTGAACTTAAGGAGGAGGTTGAGACGCTGAGGAGCATCAGGGAGTGTGAAAGGGAGATCGACTGCTGGAGTAACTCCCTGGCTGACCGGTTGGAACGGCTCCAGGGAGATACCCCCCAAAAGAGGATGGACCCCCTGCCCTCTCAGACAGAGGGGGATGGCCCGAGACAGCCCCTGTCATGTAGCTGTCGCCCAGAGGTAGGGGACCAAAAAGATGAGGAGGGTTGGAAGCGAGTTCCGGTTCGGCGTCATGGGCAGCCCTCCTCCCTTCCTGCCCCGCTTCCCCAGGTGTCCCTCTGTAATAGGTTTGAGGCCCTGGATCTGGAAGGAGAGGTAGGTGAGGATGTGGTGCAAGGCCCACCTACAAGGCCACATAGGAAAAAGCGGTCGACTTAACACTTCAAGACTGCCTCTGGTAAGAAAGAAAGAAGGGTCATTGTAGTGGGTGATTCCATTCTGAAAGGAACAGAGGGCCCGATATGCAGAGTTGACCCTCATCATAGGGAAGTGTGTAGTCTGCCTGGAGCCTGGATCAGGGATATCACCAGGGTGCTCCCCAACCTGGTGCACCCGACAGACTACTACCCGCTGCTGGTTTTCCAGACGGGTGAAGGGGAAGTTGCTTCCCGCAGTCTGAGGGAGATAAAGAAAGACTACAGGGCCTTGGGGCGGATGGTGAAAGACTCTGGGGCTCAGGTGATCTTCTCTTCACTCCTTCCATCTTCTGTTGATGATGTGGGACTGAATGGGAAAATTCAGTCCATAAACAATTGGCTTCGAGGCTGGTGCTGCAGGCAGGGCTTTGGATTCTTTGATAACGGCTGGTTTTATAGGGCACCAGTCTGGACATTGGCATGTGGGAAAAGTTTATCGCACAGAGGTAAAAGGATGCTGGGGCACGAATTAGCAGGGCTCATTTGGAGAGCTTTAAACTAGATTTGAAGGGGGATGGGGTTGTAGCTGGGCTTGCCTCAGTGGGACAGCGCTCCGGAATTGATGAAGACTGGGAGGCCTCCTGTAATCCTAGGGTGAAATCGGTGTGCTCAGCTCGCTCCCTGAAATGTCTGTACGCCAATGCGCGCAGCATGGGAAATAAGCAGGAGGAGCTAGAAACCTGTGTTAAGTCAGGAGATTATGACCTGGTGGCAATTACAGAGACGTGGTGGGACAGCTCACATGACTGGAATATAGTCATGGAGGGCTATGTTCTTTTCAGGAAAGATAGGCCAGCCAGGCGGGGTGGTGGGGTTGCTCTTTATGTGCGAGAGCAGCTACAATGCGTTGAGTTCTGTCCGGGGACAGATGATGAGCGAGTTGAGAGTCTGTGGGTGAGAATTAAGGGGCAGGCTGGCAGGGGCGATACTGTTGTGGGGGTCTGTTACAGGCCACCGGATCAGGGTGAGGAAGTTGACGAGGCCTTCTACAGGCAGCTGAGAGCGGCCTCACAGTCACAGGCCGTAGTCGTCGTGGGGGATTTTAACTTCCCTGATGTTTGCTGGAAGGACTACTCGGCAACCCAGCCGCAGTCCAGGAGGTTCCTCCAGTGTATAGATGATAACTTCCTCATGCAAATGGTGGATGAGCCAACCAGGAGAGGTGCGCTGCTGGATCTCATCCTCACTAACAAGGAGGGTCTGGTTGAAGGAGTGAAGGTTGAGGGCTGCCTTGGTTGCAGCGACCACGAGATGGTAGAATTCAGGATCTTGTGTGGTAGGGTCAGTAGAATAGCAAGTAGAATCGCAACCCTGGACTTTAGCAGGGCAAACTTTGGCCTCTTCAAGCAATTGCTAGGGGAAATCCCATGGGCTAGGCTGCTTGAAGGTAAAGGGGCCCAAGATAGTTGGTTGACGTTCAAGGACTGCTTTTTCCGAGGTCAAGATCAGAGCATCCTGACACGTAGGAAGTCAAGGAAGAGGGTCAGGAGACTTGCGTGGCTAAATAGGGAACTGCTGGGTATGCTCAAGTGGAAGAGGAGAGTTTACAGGTCATGGAAGGAAGGGCTGGCCACTTGGGAAGAATATAAGGCTGCTGCTAGAGGATGTAGGAAAGCTGCTAGGATGACTAAGGCCTCCTTGGAATTAAAGCTGGCGAGAGGGGTCAAGGACAGCAGAAAGAGCTTTTTCAAATACATGGCAGATAAAACTAACACCAGAGGCAATGTAGGCCCACTGATGAAGTGGATGGGTGCCCTGGTGACAGAAGATACAGAGATGGCAGAGTTACTGAATGCCTTCTTTGTCTCTGTCTACTCTGCCGGAGGCAGTCCTGAAGAGCCTTGTACCGCTGAGACCTCAGATGAAGACAGGTCAATGGAGCGGTTTGCCTTAGTCGATGAGGAATGGGTTAAAGACCAGTTGAGCAATCTGGACATCCATAAATCCATGGGTCCAGATGGGATGCACCCGCGGGTGCTGAGGGAACTGGCAGAGGTCATTGCTAGACCACTCTCCATCATCTTTACCAAGTCTTGGGAAAAGGGAGAGGTGCCTGAGGACTTGAGGAAATCAAATGTCACTCCCGTCTTCAAAAAGGACGAGAAAGAGGACCCGGGTAACTATAGACCAGTCAGCCTCACCTCCATTCCTGGGAAAGTGATGGAACACCTTATCCTTGGTGCCATCTTAAGGCATATCAAGGATAAGAGGGTTATGAGGGGCAGTCAACATGGCTTCACCAAGGGGAAGTCATGCTTGACCCATCTCGTAGCCTTTAATGAGGAAATAACACGGTGGATGGATGATGGCAGAGCAGTGGATGTGGTGTACCTTGACTTCAGCAAAGCGTTTGACACAGTCTCCCACAGCATCCTTGCGGCTAAATTGAGGAAGTGTGGTCTGGATGATCGGGTAGTGAGGTGGACTGTGAACTGGCTGAAGGAGAGAAGCCAGAGAGTTGTAGTCTATGGGGTGGAGTCTAGTTGGAGGCCTGTATCTAGTGGAGTGCCTCAAGGGTCGGTACTGGGACCAGTATTATTTAATATATTCATCAATGATTTAGATGAGGGAATTGAGTGTACTGTCAATAAGTTTGCTGATGACACTAAGCTGGGAGGGGTGGCTGTCACGCCAGAAGGCTGTGCTGCCATCCAGAGGGACCTGGACAGGCTGGAGAGTTGGGCAGGGAGTAACTTGATGAAATATAACAAGGGAAAGTGTAGAGTCCTGCATCTGGGCAGGAACAACCCCAGGTTCCAGTATAGCTTGGGGAACGACCTGTTAGAGAGCAGTGTAGGGGAGAGGGACCTGGGAGTCCTGGTGGACGACAGGGTGACCATGAGCCGACACTGTGCCCTTGTGGCCAAGAAGGCCAATGGCATCCTGGGGTGTATTAGAACGGGGGTGGTTAGTAGGTCGAGAGAGGTCCTCCTTCCCCTCTGCTCAGCCCTGGTGAGACCTCATCTGGAATATTGTGTCCAGTTCTGGGCCCCTCAGTTTAAGAAGGACAGGGACTTGCTGGAGAGAGTCCAGCGCAGGGCAACTAAGATGATTAAGGGAGTGGAACATCTCCCTTATGAGGAAAGACTGAGGGAGCTGGGTCTCTATAGTTTGGAGGAGACTGAGGGGTGACCTTATTAGTGTATATAAATATATAAAGGGGGAGTGTCACGAGGATGGAGCCAGGCTCTTCTCAGTGGCAAACAATGATAGGACAGGGGGTAATGGGTACAAACTGGAACACAAGAGGTTCCACTTAAACTTGAGAAGAAACTTCTTTTCAGTGAGGACGACAGAACACTGGAACAGGCTTCCCAGGGAGGTTGTGGACCTGGACACGTTCCTGTGTAACCTTATCTAGGTGTTCCTGCTCTGGCAGGGGGATTGGACTATATGATCTTTTGAGGTCCCTTCCAATCTCTAACATACTGTGATACTGTGATTGAACAGCTAGACAATGTTTGTTTTTTGTCTTTCTGGTATGAAGTAGTCGCAAGAGACAGCTGCTTGGTATTATTTTGGAGACTGAAGGGTCAACTTCATCTAGCATAAAAAAGCCACAGTTTTTATTTAGATCTACTTTTGTTTGAGCAAGAACTTTGTGGTTTTTATTGTTTTAGAGTCTTTAACTCCAAGGTCCCATTAGTGTACATGTGAAGTGATTTTTATTGAAAGCTATACTACAGTTAACTTACAAATCTTTTAATTTTCTTTAAATGCTCGTGCTTTGAATACATGCTGTTAAGAGTGGCTTATGATGTACTTAACTCTAAAACCTTGATAGTGATTAAAGGTAACCTTTTAACTTACTTAAAGTCTTTGTACTTTGGAAAAGAACACCTAAATCTCTAACAATCAAATCTTGCCGCCTTAATGTTTTCAGCATGTACCTTGGAAAAAAATCCGTCTAATATTTCACATACATTTGAGATGGAAAACAGACGCTTGTTAAATTCTTTGGCTATGTAAGGAAGCTGTACATGGTTATATAGCTTTCTAATCTTAAATGCTTGTGTGTTCTGAGCATTGGAATATCTTGTTCCAATTTTAGTGATTTGTCTGTGGGTTTATAATTTTTAGAGTGAAAGAATTCATCTGATGGTTTAGTTACAGAATTGCCGCAGAAAATATATGGACCCAGTCAGAGATCAGTATGATCTTACAAAAGCCGTTTATTACAAAGCCTTAACCCCTTATATACTATTTCTTACATGCACTTACAGTGATTTGGCATATTATGATTGGATACATGTCTTGAAGACCCTTAATGACTAACATATAATTGGTTAAGCACAGGTGTGAGAACTTGACCTCGAAAGCTTGCCAACAGTCCACAGTTCTCATAACTCAGTGAATTCCAGCTTCTTCTTATCTTGCTTTCTTAAGCTTCCTCGGGCCTCTCATGGCTTGCTGTATCTTTCAGGATTACTCAGAGTTTATGTAACAATTATCCATTCTCCCGTGAGATCACTGTCTTCACATCTCTCCCTTTTTGTTTTATATATCTTTTGGATGACCCTACTTGAGCAGGGAATTTGGGCTACATCATATTTCCAACATATGCCAACAACAGGCTGCTGGGCCTGCCCCTTTTTTCTGCTGTGTGTCTCTCTGATAACAGGGGAGGCCATCCTTCACATCAAGGTCTGGCATGGCATGTGTCCCCACTGTTCCACGCCTGCTGGGTTGCAGCCAGCAGCAGAGCTAAAGGTTTTTCTTGGTGGCAAACACAGAGGCCAACCCAGTCTTGCCCTTGATTGTGGTAGCAGGCATTTGGTCAGCCTCAGTCCTTGCACCTTGTTGTCAATGCAGAGTTTCACCTGCTTCATCCAGTAACAAGTCGTTATTATGGCAAGGCACACACAGATTTACGTTAGCAGAGTAACTATTACAGGGTGCAGCAGCAGCATGTTGAAGATGCTGATGGCAGCAAGAGACTAGCAAAAGAAATTTCTTACCAGTGGAATTCTCCCACCCTCTTAATTTGTTCCATTACCTGCTTTATAACACTACCATTGTATTAGAATCTTTCTAGCTTTTGCCTTAGCATTTTCTAGCAGCCACTGCAAGTTTCCATACTCTTACATCTCTTTTACAAGTGACAAATCTATACAAGGTGTAGTTTCTTATTAGCATCTGGCTAGTAAATACAGGTGGTTCTATATGCAAAATCACAGCATCTAAGAATAGCTACTTTACAAGCACACATATTCAGGCTGTTACTTTTCAGTTGCCCCCAAGTGATGTTTTGCAATCATTTGTTTTTCTCTTCTTCTATCTCATTCTGCTTGGGGTATTCACAGTCAGCTCTTATAGCTGAGGCATCAGGTTCCTGCATTCGTCTGTCCAGCTCATGGCAAGGCTTGACAAACTTTGCAGGCATTCTGCATGGACCTGTAGGCCGGAGGACACAAATATACCCCCTCCTCCAGGTTATCATTTCTTGAGAAGTAGACAGGTTAAACTGCACATTGTTAACAGTCGAGGAGTTTGCTGCATCATTGCCCTTTTTTTTTTTTCTTTCTTATTTCTTCTCTGCCACCCTGATGCTGCTTAGGTGACGGCTCATAAAGCTTGTGGTTGCACTACCTGTCTCGCTTTTTCAGTTAGCAGTTCTTGTTTCAACTGATCTGTCTGTTCCTCCAAGTCTTGGATTCACCCTCAGGTTACTTTAAACACACTAAGTTTTGTTTTGTTTTGTTTTTTCACTCCTTGTGTGTGGTGTCCATCCTGGCCATTCCATCGGTGGAGCACCGGTAGCCGAATCAGAAGGCAGCTTCTTTTGAACTTGGGTACCAAATTCTCATCAAATACCTGGGGTTTTTTCATGTTGTTTTTGTTTTTTTTTTTTTTTTTCGAAGTCACTCACCCTGCTTTGCACAGCTACGAACGCTGGCCTGCTCAGCAGCAGTTATAAACGCCTGCTTGCTCGGCAGCAGATACAGCTGCCTGCCTGCTTCAGCAACATCCATAAATACCTGCCGGCAACCACACGTTTGCATCAAGCCTTTCTTGCCTGAAATGTTAAACTGCTCCCTGTTACAGACTTTTACATGAACCCAAGAGCAGAAAATACACAGAACACCATCTGCCCTCAATACAGGCATACACACGTGTGGGATCCTACAAGCACACTCCATACAACTACAATATTTGAAGCACAAAATTCAGACAATCAGTACTCCCACTACACAATCCCATGTACAGAACATGGCACAAGGACCCTGTGGAGACTAACAGGAAACCAGCTCCGAGAAGCATCATCGCAGCGCTAGGTGGCAGGCTCAGCTTCAGCGAGCATCCCTGCAGAGGCTCTGCCTCTTCCACATCGCATGAGGCTTGGGCTTTTATACTGACCAAAATGCACACTCATTCTAACACAGGTGGCCAGCCTATGTTGGAAGAAGTGGTCAGCAAGATCTATAAAGGTCTCCAAAGATCGATAGAAACCTGGCCATACTTATATTCACCAACTTCTAGTAAATGAGTATCAGAGAGACTGTATTAAATGAGTTGTATGTGGGGTCCCAAGTCCACAGTCCATCACAGTCTGCCCGATACCCCTGTTAAGAGCATATGAGAGACCTTCCCACCACCAGAAAAGCACACAATACATCTGTATCCAGTGCTGGTTTCGCTTTCCTGGAGGTTTGGGGGGGTGGGGGGTGGTGGGTTGGAGGTTTTTTTTTGTTGGTTTTTTTTTTTTTTTTGGGTTGTTTGTTTGGTTGGGTTTTTGTTTTTGTTTTTGGTGGTTTTTGGTTTTTTTTTACTTTAGCATAAAAAAGTTTACTCTCTTCACTTTAAGGACTGAAAACATCCATAAAACGGATGTCCTAAGCTCAAATTTCAATTCATTCACTGACAAGGGGGGTGTCAGGCCATCACTGAAAAACTGCAATAACAGCACTTAGCTCTAGTGTTTGTACTGAATCGGAAAAATGACCAAATATCTTCTGCTCTTTCCAACCATTGTCTGTTTGCCAAACATATCCGGCTGTGTGATTGATTTTGCTTGCATCTGTAAAGACAGTTAATCCTACAACAGGTTTACTAGGATAAAAGGTAACATCTTCAAACTGATTATTCTTTACCATTGTAAACATCTCATGAGGTGGAAAATGTATATTAAGAGGACCAACAAAACCTATCAGAGCAAACTGAACAGCAGAGCTAGATTGTTGTGCCCAGTCTAACCATACCCTGGTAAGTGGCAAACAAATTTGTGATGGATCACAGCCCATAATTTCCTGCCAATGTGAACGACATCCTACAATCAAAAGAGCAAATACTTCTAACCGAGTAGTTACAGTTTTATGTAATCGATAAGGCAGGAAAATCCATTCTAAAATGCAAAAAGGATCAGTCTTTTGAAGATCTCACTGTGCTGGTAGACTGACTGGATGATACTCACTGTTGACAATAAACAGAATAACCTGTAAATCTGGATTCCATTGAGAAGCATAAGAGGTAGTGATTTTTGTCATGATGTGATCTAAGGCCTCATTCTGAGCTTTTGATAGAACTCTTTTTTCTTCTGCCTTTGACTCACCCTTTAAAGGGGGCATGAGATCAGTCAGATCATCATTTATGATTCCACACAAAGGGCAGATCCATTGGATATCACCCATCAATTTCTGCACGTCGAAAAAGGTTTTTATCTGTGTGGTAATTTTAACTTTTTGAGGCCTAATTTCAGTTCCGGGAATGATTCACCCCAGATATTTCCAAGGCGCTTCACTTTGCACCTTGTCTGGTGCAATTACCAGTCCTGCTTTTGCTAATTCTGATTGTAGCAGGCAAAGCAGATGGTCCTTGTTTAAATCTTTGCCTGCAATTAGGATATCATCCATATAGTGATAGATTTCACATTTTTGCAGTTTTTGTCAGATTGGTTGCAATGCCCAGGCAACATACAGTTGACAAATAACAGGAGAATTTGTCATACCTTGAAGTAAAACAACCCATTCATATCTCTTAGCAGGCTCTCCTTTGTTAATTGCTGGGACAGAGAAAGCAAATTTTTCACAATCACTTGGGTATAGAGGAATTGTGAAAAAACAGTCTTTTAAATCCCAACCCTGAGGTATCATTGAAGGGCTAGGCAATCCAGGTTGCAAAGCAACAACATTCAATTGTCTTGTGTCCAAATTTGTCACATTTAATACATTTATCTGCAAAACCAGTAACACCACCCTGAAGGAGACGGGTTGCTGAACAAATTTTCACAGTACACTGTTGGGTTTTTTGGTTGTTTGTTTTTTTTTTAAATATCTCATCCGTCCACAGTTATAACATTTCATACCTTTAGTACCCCCACAATCACCCTGACCTTGTTGTAGAAGGGGTTTAACAGCAGCGACGAAGGCAGTAGCCATGTATCCAGCCTTTTCCTCTGCTGTGCCACTTCAGAACGTGCATCCATCATTTCCTGAAGACCAGCAGATTTTGCCAAAACCTGCGAAATATGCTTACAAGAGGGGTTAGCATTTTCCATAGCCAGAGTCATAAGCATCAGTTCTTTAGCATTAGATGCCAGATCAGTATTCTTTTCAATAGCCTTTGTCAATCTGTCAACTACTGAACCATATATGCAATTTATTGAAGGATTAGGTTTCCTGCTTCCGGCACAGCTTTCAGAGCAGGAGTTAATAAAATTGCAGCCACTCTGAGACAATCGTTTGGAGTTAGAACAGTACTAGAAAAGAAAGCAGATAACATTTGCTGTGTATATGGGGAAGACACCCCATTCTGAGTAGTTGCTCTCTTAATTTCTTTCATAGCTTTCCAGTCCATAAGAGTTCAGACAGGCTGTCCCTGATTATTTATAATAACAGGAAATGCAGCGGGAACATCTATCGGTAAAATAGTACCATCTATGATTGCATCCTGAATGCAGCCTTGCCATCTGATGGCACTCGGATTAACTTTATTAAATGTAGGAGTTGGTGGTAACGGCACATCACAAGTACTGATCTTATCCTTTTTTTCTGTTTTTTCCGTTTTTTCTGGGGCTTGCTCCCTCTCCTCCCACAATTTTTCCAGACGGTCTCACAAGTCCTGTATTTGTTTATCTAAGGATTTTGTCCATTGTCCCCAGTCCCACTCATTTTGCAGCTCCGGTGGGAGCGATGCAAGCGGGGGAAGAGGTGTGTATTTATTTGGAGTTACACTCTCCTCCTTAGGAGACTCCCACCCTGGCAACAGATCTTGGAGATTAAGTTTAGGGGCAGTAGCAGCACGAAAAGTGTTGACATCAGTTTGTTTTGGTTGCTCAGTAGCCGCTACTGGCTCCCGAGTATCAGCTGGAGCTACTGCTGATAAAGGTGTTGTTGACACAGGATAGGGGAAAGGCGCAGAGTCCTCAAACATTTGTACCTTACGGCGCGCCGGTTTTTGGCCAGAATGTTTTATGCCCAAAACAGACTACACTACCATGGCTGTAGTGCCGTGTGCTGAATCTAATGTAGGTGCCGACCCCTGCTGTTGTGAAGGTGAATCAGAGAGAGCTGTAAAAGCAGATTTTTCCACCTGTTTTTCAGCCGTCATTGCGGCTAGAGTCTCTTTCAGTAGTAGCCAGGGGGCAGAAAGAGACTTCGCCTCCTTAGACCCACAAGTAACTTCATCCCACAGGTGTGTCCCAATTTTTTCCCAAGTCCAGAGATCAAAAGCTTCATTAACCCCCTGGATCAGCTCTTTTTCTTTACTCCAGAGCAATATTCTTTTTGACAGATTATTGTCATATTCTGTTCCTCTCACTGAGAGGATATGCTGGAAGAGCTTAAGGATGACCATTTCTTCTTTACTTAATTGATTCCCCATCCTAACCCTCCTCCAGACCCGTCGGCTGTTACCTTATTTGCACTGTGCAGCGTCTTCTGGGCACACAAGGCTCCGTTCCAAGGCAGCTACCTCCCAATCCTGGTCCTGCCGGACTGAACCCAGCTGACATCCCTGCGGCTCCTCATTTTCCACATTCTTCGGTGCCACGCGCTTTAATTTCTTCAGTTTCAATATGAAAAATAGGGGGTGCCCCACGTTGGGCGCCATTTGCTGCATAAAATATATGGACCCAGTCAGAGATCAATATGATCAGACAAAAGCCATTTATTACAAAGCCTTAAC
This sequence comes from Neopsephotus bourkii, assembly GCF_033783945.1. Classification (NCBI taxonomy): domain Eukaryota; kingdom Metazoa; phylum Chordata; class Aves; order Psittaciformes; family Psittacidae; genus Neopsephotus; species Neopsephotus bourkii. The sequence continues at coordinate 11,069 of NW_026900876.1, forward strand.
CCCTTATATACTATTTCTTATATGCACTTACAGTGATTTGGCATATTATGACTGGATACATGTCTTGAAGACCCTTAGTGACTAACATATAATTGGTTAAGCACAGGTGTGAGAACTTGACCTCAAAAGCTTGGCAGCAGTCCACAGTTCTCATAACTCAGTGAATTCCAGCTTCTTATCTTGCTTGCTTAAGCTTCCTCAGGCCTCTCATGGCTTGCTGTATCTTTCAGGATTATTCAGAGTTTATGTACCAATTATCCATTCTCCTGTGAGAACACTGTCTCCACACAGAATTAAGAAGTTTTGAGTCCAGTATAAAAATCTAAGATATGCATTTTTGTAAAATACTTCAGTGTGTCTGTTTCCAGTTGAAGAAGTCCTTTGAAATGACTGCTCTGAGATATTACATGAATATGCAATCATATCCCCTTTTTAAGGGAAATGTCTGCAGACAAGGAACAACAGGTTTCTCCTGTTAGTTGTTTAATATTAAATGCAGCAAGTATAAGTGTGCCCAAACAAATGTGATTTTTGTAGCAGGTGTCCTACATACCTTGGAAAACTTGTGGTTAAAATCTGTGTTTAAATTAACTTCTTGCTAATCAGTAGTATTAATAGAATGTAGTATTGTGTAGATTTTTTATTTCTTAATAGAAAATTCTAAACGTGGTAGTTGCTGTAAAATATGTCACATATATTTTTGTGCTTTATACTGCTGTATATTTCAGTATTTCATCTCTTCAGTGTTAATCAAACCTTAGTATTTATCAGTCTTTACATTGCCTTGCATTGTGTCAGGCCCTGCCTTCTTGGGTAGGTGGCAGAATAATGAGAAATGAAAGTGTTATATAAAGGTGATTTTATGAATACTTTTATTCATTGGTTAAAATGTTTCATTGAAATAAAATTGCTTTAATTTTTTAATGTTATTTTTTTTGTCAGGTCAAAAACCAGCTTTGACAAATGTTCAAGAGGAATTGGATAGGATGACTCGCAAGCCACACTCTATGGTAACAACAAACTCTCCTCCAACAGAGAACGAAGCTTGATAACGCATAAAAAGTGCACATGTAAATGACCAAATAACTATGTATATTGGTCCGATAAGACCAGGAATTTTCTGCTATGGCAGATGCTGTTGGTTTTCTTGGGGGCTGGGAAAATGAGCTTACTACATCATTGCCTTGTCCCAGTAAAAAGTGCACATTCGGAAAGTTTGCATATAAAATCCCTCTGTATAAGATAACCATTTAGAGTTTATACAGGGCAATTATTTTGGGTTTGGAGGTAAGCAGGTGCAGTTGTCGTTTCCTGCTGTGAAGAACACAGAGAAGCAAAATGGAGAATTCTCATTGAAATACTACTACTGACTGTACGCAAGGCAAGAAAGAGAAATTAAATCCTCTTTGGGAGTTTCTGGAATTGGCTACTTGTATGTTTACAAATGCATTTTATTCTTGGAGTGGTGGTGGTGGTGTAACAGAGCATTAATTAGGTGAAAGAAGTATAGGTAGGGAATGGAGCCCTAAAAGGGGAAACAGATTTGGGGCAGTGAGAAACTAGTACATTGGATTGACTGGAAAGGAGCAATGTTGTTAAATCAGGTGTTTCACATAGGGTAAATAATCACTGTTTTATTAAAAAGACTACATTGGAGAAATCCAGGCCAAACACTAGGCATTGTGGCAATTTATTCTTGTTACAACTTTTATTCTATTTGTTTTAAAACTCTTAAGAGACTGGATGCCCTTTCTGGTGTTGCTGACAAAGGGAGAAACTACAACTTGTTTAGATCCAAGTGCCTGGCACTGTGTGTGATGTGTCTTTAGAAGGTGCTTGAACTTATTATGCACTGTAATACATTTGCTGTTTGGTTTTATTTTAAAACAGTAGCTTGGCAATTTGTATTTAATTTTAAATTCTGTTTTCTGATACCTTCTGCCTTTTTTTATGCCAAGAGGCTAGCCTATGAAGAATGGTGGGTGATGTTATCATTTTCCCATAATGAAATGTGCTACAGAACACTCAGTATTTTTTTTTCTTTCTTTTTGTAGCTAAATATTAGCTACAAAGCTAAAATTGATTCCTACCTTACACCTATGGAGGTTTTCTAAAACAGTTTTCAAGGCACTAATTTCAGCCACATCTGCTGCAGGTGCAGCCAACTCCAATTCTGAAAGTAACCTAAAAAGCATGAATGTGTCCATGATGAACATAATAACTTGTTTTGTATTTTCTTTAATGTAGCATTTCATTTGGAAAGATGGGTTGTGGTTGTCCCCGTTGTTCTAATGGAGCTCTGTCCATGGTCACATAAAACCATCATTCTGTAAGAGACAAAACTGCTATTGTTACTGAAACACTGCTTTGATTTTATATACGGTATGCTTGTTTTACATGTACACACTACCAGAAATTAAAATTACCAAGCATATTCTGTGCTGAAGGGTAAAAACACAATTTGAATTATACAGAGTTTACTTTTAATTGATATGAACTTGTACTAAATCTGATGTCTGGATATAACTTCCCTAATATATATTGTTACTTAAATATACAGAATTAGATTGACCTCTAACACAGCATTGGGTGTTAACTTCAAATCCTATGTAATATCAAGTGGCTGTTCTTGTAAGTCTGTCTAAACATCTAGAAAGCTAAGAGTATTTACTTGCCTCTCTGGCAAACATTAACATGAGTATGTTATTTGTGTCATTTTTTTGTTGAAAATACTATTTTATTTTTTACTTTTTTTTTAATAAATGGTAGGACCTGAATTTTGTAGTTGTCTAGGTAACAGTTAAACTAAGACTGTGCATGGCTGGTGGGAAATATGGATGTACTTCCTGGTGTAACAGGTGCCAGTTGTGAGTTACCATGCCAGAAGAAGTAATTGCACACTGTTCTCCTGACACTGAGAATTGAGACTGGAGACTAAAACATCAAAAACTCTGGGAAAACTGAACAAGTATATGATCATAATGGGATGTATCTTGAAAACCTCAGTCTGAAACTGTATTTTCTGTCCTCTAAAGATAAGCACTTTCTATAGCAACATGGCTAAAACGTACAATTGAATTACTTTCCAGTTCTATAAAAATGTTAAATATACTACAGTTGATCACAACTGATAATGTATGATAGCTTACTAGCTTTGCAGAAAGATGCTTCTGACAATATAGAAACAGATTTCTGGTTTCTAATTGCAAGTGAATGCTCCTAATTTATGGAAAGTTATAAGTAATATAGCATCTTGTGGTTGCCAGTCTGTCAACTTTGGTGAGCTGCACAGTTGTTATTCTGGTGTCTTCAAGCATTGGAACCAAAGGCCAAATTGCAAACAGCCTTTATAATTTCAAGTGAAGCTTCGTTTTATTTGCAGATACACTTGTATGGTAGACTGTTTAAACTATTATGTGACTATATTTTTATGCATTGTAGTGACTGCATTAACTGTTCACATTTAAACTAAGAAAAAAAATATGAAAGCATTCAACTTGAAGCGAATAGAAAAGTTTAAAGATTGGCCCTCTATAAAAATGCTATGGTTATGCTGATTGATTTTAAGTTTGCACTTTTTTTATTGGCTTAAAAAAAAAACCCACAAACCTGTTTAGACTGAACAGAATTTCATATTTTATTTATGTCGTGGTTTAAGCCCATCCAGTAACTCAGAAAATAACTGCTACAGCTGAACCCAGGACAATTTACATTGAAAGTGGCTGCTCTGTACATTATTAACTTAACAATATACATACTGTACATGAAAGTTTAGTATCCTGTATAGTGTTTATTGGGTTTTTTTCCAACTTACAATTAGGACTGCAAATGTATCAAACAAACCTTAGTCCAGTTGTATGGCTTTAACCAGGTGCAGTATGTAGTCATGTGGAATCTAGCTTTCTAGTGCTGGCAAAATGAGGATGTCTTTACTGGCTTCAATAAACATTAATCCAGACTCCTTTATGCTGTGCTGCTTTGTTGTTTTTAAGATCCCCCTTCTAGAGCTGTTTCTGTGGTAACAGAATATTAGTGAGTTCTGTGAATAGGAGAAATTAAATTGGCTTGCATAGTTGTGTACCTCAACTTCCTTCTTGGGAGTTCTTGTACCAGCCTTTGCTAATGCAACTCCTGCCTGGACTTCAGAGCATGTACATCGTGTTAAGTAAAGGGAAGTTGGTATAGCTACATTTGCAGAGAGAGGTGTGCTCGTGATAGCGTACATGTGTCGTGGTTTAAGCTGAACCCAGGACAACACGTTTGTCACGGTTTAAGCCCAGGCCGTAAGTCAGCCACTCAGCCCTCTCACTCACTCCCCCCGTTTCTCCCCCCCCTGCTCCCAGAGGGACGGGGAGGAGAATCGAAAGAATGTAACTCCCATGGGTTGAGATAAGAACAGCCCAGTAGCTAAGGTTTAACACAAACCACTACTGCTACCACCACTAATAATAATGATAAGAGAAATAACAAGGGAAGAGAATACAATACCACCTGTCGATACCTAGCCGGACCAAGCATTGAACCAGCCTTTCCGGGTAAGTCTCAGTTACATCCTGGGCATGATGTGCTGTGGTATGGAATACCTCTTTGGCTAGTTTGGGTCAGGTGTCCTGTGTTGCTTCTTCCTGGCTTCCCCTCCTCCCTGGCAGAGCACCAGACTCACAAAGTCCTTGGTCAGACTAAACATTTGAACAGTAACTGAAAACATTGGTGTTATCAGTGCTGTTCCCAGGCCGAAAGTCAAAAACACAGCACTGCACCAGCTACTAAGAAGGAGAAAAAATGACTGCTACTGCTGAACCCAGGACACAGTTATGTTAGCAGAACTGCTTTTTATTCATGAGAATAGGGAAACAGTTATATATTGGGAGTTGCATTCTTTTTGATTCTCCTCTCCGTCCCTCCGAGAGTAGGGGGAGGGCAAGAAGGGGGGGGAGTGAGTTAACAAGCTGTTTGGTTGGGTTAAACCACGACACCAGGTTAAGATATACAGTTTCTAATATCTTTTGTGGAATGCTGCATCCAAGCAGAACACTGGTCCCACATTTGCAGGATTAAATTCCAGGTTATGAGAAGTTAAAGGAGTAAATTGCTTGAGTGGTACAAATGACTCTGCCAATAGCAAAGCTAAGTTTTTTCCCTTTGTGTATATAATAAGTTCATCCTAGTAAGCATAGAAAGAGTAGACTGATTTAATTAGGATTCTACTAGTTTACTTCATTGTTACTTTAACTGGATGCCTGTATCTTCCTCTGCACAGATTAAAGTTTTAGTAATTAATGTTTCCTGAGTCACCCTGCTTTTGAAATATAAATCAACTAAGCTTTGGGTTTCTAATATATGTAGTTTCTCTAGAAGTGAATCCGTATGAGGCCATGAAACAATTATCATCACTTTAGAATTGCCATAATGCTTTAATGAGTTTGTTAATGTAAAGAATTGTAGTCCTTTAAGATGGGATTTAGGAAATATTTTTTTAATATATGAAGAGAATTATCTATTATGTTAATTTGGGAGGAAACTCAATGAAGACTTCATCTTCAGACATACTGAAATTCAAAGTGACTTTCTTCAGAAAGACCATAACAGTGGATTGAAATGGAAGAACACCCTTGAAACTCTTAAGTTTACTTTGATGCTGTTCATTGTAATTTTTTGTTTGTGATTTTGTTTGTTTGTTTTGGGGTGTTTGTTTTTGTGGGTGGTTTTTTGGTGTTTGTTGGGGTTTTTTTGTCAAAGCAAAATGTCTCCAAATCTAAAATGGAAAAGTTGGGATAATAAGGTTTCTGTGTGGAAAGCATCTTGTTGGAGGCTCTAAGCTGCTCTTACAAGAAGAATGTTTCACTGCTGTACTGTTTGAGATCGTGGTACTCTCCATTAGACTTTTGCACTGGTGTCCTGGGTTTAGCAGTAGCAGTCATTTTTCTCTTTCTTGGTAGCTGGTGCAGTGCTGTGTTTTGACTTTCGGCCTGGGAACAAAGCTGATAAAAATGATGTTTTGGTTTGGCCAAGGACTTTGTGATCCTCATGCTCTGCCAGGGAGGAGGGGAAGCCAGGAGGAAGCAGAGACAGGACACCTGACCCAAACTGACCAAAGAGGTATTCCATACCACAGCACGTCATGCCCAGGAGGGAACTGAGAGTTAGCTGGAAGGGCGAGGTGGACTGGACTGCAGGGTTGGAGGAGGTATCGGTTGGTGCTTGGTCGGGCTGGGGGAGGGCAAGTTATCAGTCACCTGGTGATGAGGTGTTGTATTCTCTTCCCTTGTTATTTCCTTTATCATTATTATTATTGGTGGTAGCAGCAGTGATTTGTGTTATACCTTAGTTACTAAACTGTTCTTATCTCAACCCATGGGAGTTGCATATTTTTTTTTCTGATTCTCCTCTCCGTCCCTCCAGGAGTAAGGGGAGGGCAAGAAGAGGGGGGGAGTGGGTGAACAAGCTGTTTGGCATTGGTTAAACCACGACAACTGGCCATATGGAGCTATTAAAGGGTGAGTGGGTCCTGCTGATAACTCCTTGGCTCTTCAGTCTATGGGTCAGTTTATGGATGGTGAGAATCAGGGAGTCTCGGTTAGTGTGATTTTGTCACTGGTGCACTGTTGTGGTCATGACTGGCACTTTTTGTTCTTCGACCTTCAGTAACCCTGCAACAGAAGGATCCTTTGAGAGATTAGTCAAGGTTTACAGCTGCTCAATTTCCTCCATCTCCAAGGCAGCTATACCAAAATCCCATCAGTACTTTGAAGTACCCCCTCCTGAGACAGTTATGCCAAAGATACATGGAGCGTCTAGACTAGTCACAATAGGATGCTTTTGCCACTCCTTCCCAGTTAGGCTGATTTCAGCCTCCAATACAGTCAACTCCTGGGATCCTCCTGTCACTCAGGAAATACGCATGGCTTCCACCCCTTGATAGCTTGATGGCATCAGGGTACATTGTGTACCAGTATCTATTAGAGCTTTATACTCCTGTGGGACTGATGTTCCAAGCCATCTGATCCACACAGTCCAGTAAACCCTTTTGTCCCTTTCCTCCACCTGGCTGGAGGTAGGTCCCCTCTAATAGTGTTCATAAGTTTCTCCACTTCTCTACCTTTCTGGTAGAAAGGGATTAAAATTCCTTATGACAGGATTTGGAGTAAAATCTGTTCTTCCACTCCATCTGGGAAGCTGCTTACCAAAGACTGGAGCAGCAACTTTCTTGGGAAGATCATAACCGTCCTCTTCAGTTCACGCACCTGTTCTTCCAGAACTGAGGTAGGTTTTTCCATCCCCCTTTCTCATGTCTTCTTCATGATCCTGCAGATAAAACCATAGGGTGGCCGATGGCATGTACCTCCTATATCCTCTCTAGGGAAATAGGGCGCTTTCTGTTAATAGCTGAGATGCAGGTCTGTACACATGGGGAGCTGGATAGATCGGATAGATTGTCTCTCAATTTTTGAACTCCTGAGACAGTTTTTCCACAGCTGAAATGATGGAAGACGTGAGATTGTCTTTGAACTCTTGGAATTGACGAGTCACTTCATCCACTGTTGGTGGTGCTTCCTCACTCCAGGTCATTGATGCCAATGAATGGGCATATGATGATGGTGTATTCCATGTGAGTTTCTGTCACATGGGTCATGTACATTCAACTTCATCTGGATCTACAGGTGCATTCTCAGCATCCGGCCTACATCATAGAATAATTAGGGTTGGAAAGGACCTTAAGATCATCAAGTTCCAACCCCCCTGCCATCATCTAGAATGGCTGATTCCCTCAAGGACTGGATGCCTTTCTCTATCATGGTCCACTTGGCTGAGTGACTCATAACATTGTCCCTGTAGGGATACCTTTCCTTCACAGCTGCCAAGAGCCGCCTCCAAAGGCTGAGGGCTTGTTTCTGTTTTTCAGTCACTTTTTCAATTCCTTCTTCCCTAGGAAGTGATCCCAGCTTTTTGGCTTCTCTACCTTCTAGTTCATGACTGTCGGCCCCATTGTCTCAACATCAGAGCAACCAGGTGACTATGTGCTTCCCTGGAATTTGGGTGAAATCTCCCATATTTTGCAGCTAAGTTGAGATCTGGGATTGAAATGCTACTTCTTCTTCCTCTTCCTCTGAGGGAAGTAACAAGGAAAGAGAATACAACTGCTCACCACCCATGGACCGATACTCACCCCAACCCGAGCAGCAGTTTGGGCCTTCTGGATATTCCCCCCCCCCCAGTCTATATACTGGGTACCCCTTTGGCTTTTTTGGGTCAGGTGTCATGTTTCTGCGTCCTCCCAGCTTCCCTTGCCCCTCCTCCCTGGCAGAGCATGAGACTGAGGAAGTCCTTGATCAGAGTAAATATTACATATCAACAACTCAGAACATTGGTGTGTTATCAGCATTGTTCTTGGACTAAAGCGAAAACACAGCACTGCACCAGCTACTAAGGAGAAAAATGACTGTTACAGCTGAACCCAGGACACTGATGCAAAAGCTTTGCCTTGTCAGTGTAAATTGATATGTAGCACTGCTGGCCTCTGAAACAGCTGTGGAATCACTTTGTGTTCCAGTATTCCTAGGTGGAGACTTTGATATACTGGAGAGGTCATATTGAAACCACAGTAATAGATGGAAGATTTCTGTAAGAGAATGTCATAAACAAGGGAAGCAATTAATTTTCTCTATTGCCTTTCTTTGCATACTTTCTATATGTCAGAATCAGCAATGTTAGTTGTAACTTAATCTGAAGAAAAACTCCTTGACTCCCCTCTCCCTGACCAATAATTGTGTTTTGATGAAGGTTTCTGGAGATGTAATGTTCCAACTCCAGAACGTAGCAGACTTGAGATCCGTGCCTGTAAGTAATGCTGCTTAATGTGCTATTGCAAGATGCTATATGCATTGCTTGCGATGTTCCCTTAATAATTCTTGATAGGTAGATTTTTTTCTTTTTTAGGTTAAGTATCTTTCAAAGAGTGAATTGATGATTTTTTCCCAAGCAAAAGCAGTTTTATTCAGGTCTCAGAATTGTGTTAATATAGGTTAAGCTTTTTTCCTTTCCGATTTTTAGTTGTCTTAATTAAGGCACTTCTTCCTTTGAGAACAAAAGGTGGAATAGCAATATCCAGCCTTGAAAGAAAACATTTGTATCTGTGCACAAGGTTGCATAAGCTACCTTTCAGAAGTGATTGATTTTTTCAGTATGAATATTCACTAATGAATCTGTTGGTACATGTTCCTATGTAACACTTGGTGTAGCTTTATGATGCATGTAAAATGTCATCCTTGTCTCAGGCTTGCCAAAAGCTTAAAAACAAACAAAAAAATCCTTCAAAATGTCCCTGGAAGGTGGTTGCAACGAGAAGGTGCTAGGAATAGTCTTGCATGAATATTTGCAAGAATGTGCAGTAAAAGGAAACATGCAATTATAAATTTCAGGCACTTGGCTTACCAGACAGACAGCATTCCAAAAAAAGAAGGACTAAATAGGGAATTGCTGGGTATGCTCAAGTAGAAGGGAAGAGTTTACAGGTCATGGAAGGAAGGGCTGGCCACTTCGGAGGAATATAAGGCTGCTGCTAGAGGATGTAGGAAAGCTGCTAGGATGACTAAGGCCTCCTTGGAATTAAAGCTGGCGAGAGAGGTCAAGGACAGCAGAAAGAGCTTTTTCAAATACATGGCAGATAAAACTAACACCAAAGGCAATGTAGGCCCACTGATGAACTGGATGGGTGCCCTGGTGACAGAAGATACAGAGATGGCAGAGTTACTGAATGCCTTCTTTGTCTCTGTCTACTCTGCCGGAGGCAGTCCTGAAGAGCCCTGTACCGCTGAGACCTCAGATGAAGACAGGTCAATGGAGCGGTTTGCCTTAGTCGATGAGGAATGGGTTAAAGACCAGTTGGGCAATCTGGACATCCATAAATCCATGGGTCCAGATGGGATGCACCCGCGGGTGCTGAGGGAACTGGCAGAGGTCATTGCTAGACCGCTCTCCATCATCTTTACCAAGTCTTGGGAAACGGGAGAGGTGCCTGAGGACTGGAGGAAAGCAAATGTCACTCCCGTCTTCAAAAAGGACGAGAAAGAGGACCCGGGTAACTATAGACCAGTCAGCCTCACCTCCATTCCTGGGAAAGTGATGGAACACCTTATCCTTGGTGCCATCTTAAGGCATATCAAGGATAAGAGGGTTATGAGGGGCAGTCAACATGGCTTCACCAAGGGGAAGTCATGCTTGACCCATCTCGTAGCCTTTAATGAGGAAATAACACGGTGGATGGATGATGGCAGAGCAGTGGATGTGGTGTACCTTGACTTCAGCAAAGCGTTTGACACAGTCTCCCACAGCATCCTTGCGGCTAAATTGAGGAAGTGTGGTCTGGATGATCGGGTAGTGAGGTGGACTGTGAACTGGCTGAAGGAGAGAAGCCAGAGAGTTGTAGTCTATGGGGCGGAGTCTAGTTGGAGGCCTGTATCTAGTGGAGTGCCTCAAGGGTCTGTACTGGGACCAGTATTATTTAATATATTCATCAACGATTTAGATGAGGGAATTGAGTGTACTATCAGCAAGTTTGCTGATGACACTAAGCTGGGAGGAGTGGCCGACACGCCAGAAGGCTGTGCTGCCATTCAGCGAGACCTGGACAGGCTGGAGAGTTGGGCAGGGAGTAACTTGATGAAATATAACAAGGGAAAGTGTAGAGTCCTGCATCTGGGCAGGAACAACCCCAGGTTCCAGTATAGGCTGGGGAACGACCTGTTAGAGAGCAGTGTAGGGGAGAGGGACCTGGGAGTCCTGGTGGACGACAGGGTGACCATGAGCCGACACTGTGCCCTTGTGGCCAAGAAGGCCAATGGCATCCTGGGGTGTATTAGAAGGGGGGTGGTTAGTAGGTCGAGAGAGGTCCTCCTTCCCGTCTACTCTGCCCTGGTGAGACCTCATCTGGAATATTGTGTCCAGTTCTGGGCCCCTCAGTTTAAGAAGGACAGGGACCTGCTGGAGAGAGTCCAGCGCAGGGCAACTAAGATGATTAAGGGAGTGGAGCATCTCCCTTATGAGGAAAGACTGAGGGATCTGGGTCTCTATAGTTTGGAGAAGAGGAGATTGAGGGGTGACCTTATTAGTGTATATAAATATATAAAGGGGGAGTGTCACAAGGATGGATCCAGGCTCTTCTCAGTGGCAAACAATGATAGGACAAGGGGAAATGGGTACAAACTGGAACACAAGAGGTTCCACTTAAACTTGAGAAGAAACTTCTTCTCAGTGAGGGTGACGGAACACTGGAACAGGCTGCCCAGGGAGGTTGTGGAGTCTCCTTCTCTGGAGACATTCAAAACCCGCCTGGACACGTTCCTGTGTAACCTTATCTAGGTGTTCCTGCTCCGGCAGGGGGATTGGACTAGATGATCTCTTGAGGTCCCTTCCAATCTCTAACATACTGCGATACTATGATACTGTGATACTGTGATTCCTTAGGACTACTTGAAGTTCTTGATTGTTTTCTCATTAAAATTCCTTTCTTGTTTTAGTATTTGCAGGATGTTTCATTTTTAGTCATAATTAGGATTAAATGGGGTTTTAAAGGCTACAGACTGTTTCTGATAGTCTTAAAATAGAACTTGCGCTTTTTAAAATAGCCTAACAGGCTGGTTAAACAAGAGGCCGCACAGATCAAATAGTTGACAAATTTTGAGCACACCTTTACTTCTTAAAACCAAGTAATTTATCCTACTGTATGTTACAGATTTACATTACTCTGAATGCTGTTTTGACTAGCCAGGTTTCTAAAACCGGTTGGCCTATGTATGTGAATGGGAACACAAGGCAAGGTCAGAAGTGTTGCTTTTTCTCTTTTTAAGAGCTGAGTAGGGAATTCTCATAAGTGAAGCAAGTGCCAAGTGGGTTTTTTTACTTTAAAAATCATACAAACACAATCTCAGTAACTTGCTGTGTTTCAGCAGAAAGCATGTGTCTGTGTACCATAGAGAACATGTGTGCAGCCTGAAGACAAATAGGGTACCTGTATTTATCCATTTAGTTTAAATAGTAAAGATATGAGAAGTTATGAGTTCTTACAGCTTGACTTAATAGGAAATCCTAGGAAACGGACTGGAAAGGATACTGTACCCTTGCTGTAAGATTGGGGATGAGAAGCTGGACAATGTACTGAGAGATACCTCTCCTGGACATGCTCTCTTGAGCATCCTGAGCAGTTGTTATTAACAAAATACTAAATGCTGGTACAAGACTACTGACCTTCAGTGACTCTATTAAATTAGTCTTTAAGACAAAATAAGAATTACCAATGATTCTTAAGGAAGCTGGGTTGTATCTTCCCCTGCCCTGGTGACTGAAAGTGAGGGTTATTAAACTTTCTCGATCTTCGCTGTTAAGTTTGATCCCTCCCCACCCCCACCACCCCATTTTGTTTCCTATAGTCAGCTTTTACTTTGTGTTACTATTGTTGTAAAGCCTGTGTGAGTAGGACTAATAGCAGATAGGGCTAATGGAAAAATATTTTATTCTCCCACCCTTCTGCTCCCCACTACGTATAGTTGACAGTGTCTGAGGAAGATGTAGAGGACTCAATGCATACAAAATTATACTTGTGGCAGTGTCATGGTTTAAACCAAGCCAGATAACTTGTGCACTCACTCCCAGTGAGTGGTGCCAGGCTGGAAGCAATCGAGGCCCA